>NC_137798.1:56541358-56570411 GCF_963383645.1 Muscardinus avellanarius
AGTTCTTTAATTTTTTGAGGCACTGGGGATTGAACCTCAGGGACATTCTACCTCTAAGAAGCTATAACCCAGTCCTATGTTTTTTTTTATTTTGAAACAGAGTCTTATTAAGTTACTGAGAGCCTCAATAAGTTGCTGAAACTGGCCCCAAACCTGAGATCCTCTTGTCTCCTCTCCCAAGTACTGATATTTATAGGCCATCTTATTCATTGAAAGAAGTATCAGTCCATTTGTGCTGCTAAAAGAGAATACTCACGACTAAGTAATTTATAAGGAACAGAAATTTACTCCCTCACAATTCTGGATGCTGGGGAGTCCAAGATCAGAGTGCCAGCACTGGGTGTCGGGTGTGGGTCTTTTGTTGCATTTTTATATGGTGGAAAAGTGGGAAGGACCCACTTTTGCAAGCCCCCTTTTTTGGTTTGATTCATTGATTTTTGTAAGACTGGAAATAGAACCCAGAAACACTGTACTTCTGAGCCATACCTCCAGCCCTTTTTTTTACTTTTTGTTTTGAGACACGGTCTCTCTAGGTTGTTGAGAGTCTCACTAAGTTGCTGAGGTTGGTCTCCAACTTGCAATTTTCCTGTTTCAGCCTCCCTAGTACTGGGATTATAGGCATTATGCCTGGCTTTTTATTTTATTTTATTTTATTTTTATTTTTTTTGAAGGTCTTTTTTATTTTTATTTTTATTTTTTTATTATTTTTAATTGGTGCACTGTATTCATACATCATAGTGGGATACATACTTTTGTAGACATACATGCACACATTGCCCAGTCAGCCCCCACCCGATCCCCACCCCATTCTCTCCCTATCCCTCCCTCCCATGATTGGCTTAGTGATTGACATCTATATTATAGCAATTTATCAAAAATTAAAAATGATAATCTCACATAACAGTTTCATTTGTCTGATACCAAGCTTTTGATGACTTAAAGACAACATTTCAATATTTCTTTTTGCTTTCTTTCTTACCAGAGAATCTATTTTTTCTATTTTTTAGGTGAAACTATCATATATTTATATATTTATTTTTCAGAAAAAAAATCTATCCTAATATGGAATATGGACTCTAGGTACCCACAACGATCTTGAAAAAGAACAAAGCTAGAAGATGTATATTTTCTGATTTCAAACCATATAAAGCTACAATAATTGAAACAGTGTAGTACTATTCTAAAGGCAGATATATAAACCATTGGAGTTAAATAAAAGCCTAGAGCTAAATTCTTCCCTATATTGTCAAGTTATTTTTGACAAGGTTTCCACGAACATTTGGTGGTGGGAATAATAATCTTTTAACTAAATATTGTTGAAAAATAATAATTACATGGAAAAGAATAAAATTGGACCCTTACCTAATCCCATATACAAATATTAACTCAAAATAGATAAAAGACCTAAATATAAATCTTAAGACTATAAACTTTTAGGAGAAAATCTGGGTCATAAAACCTCACAACATTGAAATTGGCAGTGATTTCTTGGTTATGATTTCAATGGCACAGGCAACAGAAGGGTAAATAAACTCCCTAAGAAATAAAAAACATATTGTATATCCAAAGACAATGTAAGCAGAGTTAACAGTTACTAATAGAATGGGATAAAATATTTCCAAATGCTATATCTGAAGGTATATTAATATTCCAACTAGAAATCCTAAAAATTAACAACAATAAAGGCAAACAATACCCTTTAGAGATAGGTAAAAGACTAACATAAATAATGAATCTCACAGATAACCAATCTTAGTTGTCTGTTGGATGGAAAATCTTGTTTCTCTAGTTCTGATGTGTGTTACCTATTTCTTCTTTGTAGTTAATCTCTTTGAGTATTTTCTCTAGTGCTGGTTTTGAAGACATAAATTCCTTCAGTTTCTGTTTGTCATGGAAGCTTCTTATTTTTCCATCTAATTTGATAGAAAGTTTTGCTGGGTAGGAAATTTTTGGCTGGAAGTTGTTTTCTTTCAGAGTTTGGAATATGTTACTCCAAGCCCTTCTGGCTCTCATAACTTGGTTTGGGAAGTCTGGAGTGATTCTAATTGGTTTGCCTCTGAATGTCACTTGGCCCTTTGCTTTTGTTGCCTTTAAGATTCTCTGCTTGGCTTCTACATTGGTCATTTTGACAATGATGTGGCGTGGGGATCCTCTTCTCTGATCCTGTCTAAAGGGAGTTCTATAAGTTTCCTGGACCTGTGTATCGACCTCTTGCTCTATGTCTGGAAAATTTTCTGCTATTACTTCCTTGAAAAGATTGTTGATCCCTTTGGTTTCACTTTCTTTTCCCTCCTCTATTCCAATTATTCTTAGGTTAGCTCTCTTAAAATGGGACCATATTTCTTCAATATCAGATTCCTGCTGTCGGATATTTTTTTCTAGATTAGAAACTATGCGTTCATTTTTGGATTGCTCATCTTCTAAGAGCGAGATTCTGTTCTCCATGTGTTCTAATCGGTTGTTTGTGCTTTGAATTGAGGCCTTTACTTCATTAATTGCATCCTTTATCTCTTTTTGGCTCTCTCTGAGTTCTTTTCGAAGCACCTCTATTATTTCTACAGTTATTTTCCTGATTTGATCTTCTAGAAATCTCTGATTTTCTGTTTTATCGGGTTCTGATGTTGTGGGGTTGTGGGCATTCATTGCTCCAGTATTATTCCTCTTTCCCATGATTTCGGATGTTTGTGCCTTCTCTGGGTTCTTCCTTTGGGTCACTATGACTTCGCTTAAGGTGCTCTGGATCTCGAGTCAGTAGTATCTCAGACCCCACTACTCCTTTACTGGGTTGTATCACAGAGTCTCCGACCCAGAGAGTCGATAGAGGCTGCTTTAGACTGTGGGGGGTGCCAGGTTGCACGTTCTCCTATGGTGTGATATCACTGCCACCGCCCCTCTCCCACTGGGTCAAGTCCCAGTGAGTACAGTACTGGGATTTCTCCGCTGTGGCCCGCAATTTGACTCACTGTTCTTGAGTACGCAGATGTAGCTGTACTGAATTCGGTGAATTTGGTGCTGCTGCCGCCGGTGGCAATATGGCGCCGCTGCTATGCCCTTGGCTGTGGGGCTGGCGTTTTTTTTCTTGGTTTTGATTTCCACTCTGAATCCCTGCAGCATGTGCTGAGCTCGGCCACTGGGAGCTTTAGATGCCCTCTGTGCCGAGAAATCCCGCCTGGCTGTTCCGCAGCGGCTCCCCTCGGCTTGCTGTGGCCGTTCTGTGAATTCGCCGGTGCCTCCGGCAGTATGGCGCTGCTGCCGCGTCCTCGGGCGTGAAGCCGCGTCCTCGGGTGTGAGGATCTCCTCTGTGGCTCTGTTCTCAGTCCGCTTTCTCTCTGGAGCCTGGTGATTTTTTTTTGATTCTCTGGTGATGTTGTTTTCTGGCTTTGAAAGGCGCTGATTTTGTGGTAATGGAGATTTGTTGTTAGCGGGGCTCTTAAGCCCCGCTTTTCTCGGTCGCCATCTTCCCGGAAGTTTGGCTTTTTATTTTGATTAATATACTTTTATCTGCATCATAATTATACATCACAGCAACATTCAAAGTGATACGAATATTCATGCACACAGGGCTTGGTGTTATTTCCTCTGGATTCTACCCCATTGCCTCCCTCCCCATCCATGATAGTGAGATTGGTAGTAAGACCTATAAGATATATAAACCGGGAATGGTTTGCACATGCCTGTCATCTCAATACTTGGGAGGTGGAGACAAGAGGATTTCAGGTATGAAGCCAGCCATAGCAACTTAGTGAGATTCTGTTTCAAAATAAAAAATAAAAATGGGGCTAAGGGTTTAGCTCAGAGGTAGAATGCCCCTGGGTTCAATACCCAGTACCAAGAGGCGAGAGAAGAGGAGGAAGAAGATGAGGAGGAAGAAAAGGAGGAGGAGGAGGAAGAGGAGGAGGAGGAGGCAGAGATATAGATGGATAGTTCCTGAGTCTCTGAAAGACAGAATAAATGACCTTGACATATTCTTTTTTTTTTTTTTGGTGGTACTGGGGTTCCTGGAAACCCTTCTACTTCCAGGCTACACTCCCAGACCTATTTTATACTTTTTTATTTGGAAACAGGGTCTCCTAAGCCAGGGTGGCTGGCTTCGAACCTGCGCGGTCCTCCTGTCTCCGCCTCCCAAGCATTTTCTTGAGATTCATTTTTGTAAGCAGCTGTGCCAAGGGGTGATGCCTAAAGCAACTTGGGGTCAGACGCATTTGAATATGTGGGTGGATAATGCACATCGTTTGGGAATTACCTCACCAATATACAAACGGCTAGAGAGTGCACATTTAACTTCTCTAAATGAACTTGGGCAGAGAGCAAGCCACCCATCTCTTCTGATGCACTTTAGTTTTGTTTTTGCTAATTCTCTATTTCAGGTAAATATAATGATGATAATAATATATTGTAAACGAGACACCAATTCAGAACATTTCACAGCATTCCTTCGGAAGCACTGGCTCAACAGACACTATAATTACTGGAAAGCAAATATGTAAAGCTGTCATACAAAGTGAAGGGTTTCTACTGTTTCTCTGAAGCATTTAATCAATTCAGCCAAAGCACTCAACAAAACCAGTTGTTTATTGTTATATATTCCAAATTGCCTAATGACTAACTGGGTTTCTTCAGGTTTAATTGACTAAATGTTGAATGGCTGTAATAACATAAACCAGCATGCCCAAATGGCTCTTACCCTGGCAAGACTGCAGACAATGCACTAGAGCTATATTAATAAGCAAAGCTCCATCTCCTCTCAATTATTTACACTTGAAAACAGAAACATCATTGACTTGTAAAATGGTCAGAACAACTGGGAAATAATAATGTGCTGTGTGCTTATTGGTTTTCAAACTTATCTTCCTATACCCAAGCAGTGACCATATTTTGGAATCTTGTCTGTGAGATCTGCTTCATCAGGGTGCCTTTGTGTTTCCAGGGCAGAACAGACCCTGTATATACTCAGGGTATAAGACCCTGCATGTGCTCAGGATACAAGCTCAGTGACCACTTCAAAGGAGGAACTCGACCATTTTGGTCTGTGGCTCACTCTGAAAGAGTGAATCTGGATGCAGAAAAAGCAGCATGCATCCCTATTAGAAGTACATGTCCTCAATGGGAGGCTGAGACAGGAGGATCGTGGTTCGCAGACAGCCTCAGCTACTACTTAGTGAGGCCCTCTGCAACTCAGTGAGACCCTGTTTTAAAATAAAGAATAAAAAAATAGGGCTGGGGATGTAGCTCAGAGGTAGAATGGCCCTGGGTTCCATCTCTAGTATCGCTAAAAACAAACAAACAAACAAAAAGAAGTATATGTCCTCAAGCCTGCCCTAGACGTACTTGAGGCTGACATTTGGGGGCTGGAGCCAGCAGGAGTGTTATAACAATCCATCCAGGTTGTTCCATGCATGCTGGGAGGAAATCTAGCCAACCTTATTTCCCATGGTGTATTCTTTGGAAGGTATTCTACAGCATCTCAGCAAGTTTTATTTTTATTTTTTCCAATGAATGAGGTCCCTTGTTTGAATAAGTTTGGGGAAATCTGGCCTTGAAAGAGGTAAACAGAATTAATAAACCACACCTCTTTACGGAGGTCCCCTACTTTTCTCCTGACCTGCTACCATAAGCAGGTCCTGCTTAATGTGCCATGAAGAGCACATCCCATGCCCTTTCTCCCAAAGCCTAGTTCTCCACCCCTTTTGCCATTCAGAGAGAGAACAATTTCTCCTCTCCAAACTCCGTCTTCCTTCATTCTACCCCAGTAGGACTGACAGGGGAAATGGTATGATTTGATGCCTCATCCCCCCCCCCCCCCATGGCAAGTCAGTTGCAGTAATTAAGAGACAACTTGTTAACCAAAGTCCAAGTCATTCAACCCTTAATAATTACAATTGACTCTTTGGACAAGATTCAATTAAGTCTAAATACATGTATATTTGGAGAAAAGATATTTTTAAACATACAGTCTCGCTAAAGACATACAGAATTCCTATAATTAAACTGAGTAATAACATTGCAGTCAGAAAAATCTCTATTTGTCTTATTTCAGTGGTTCAGTTTTTTTTAATCAAAATTCATGGGGATTCAATTGTTTTATATCCATGTGAAATACAAAACCTAATAAAGACATGCTCGTAGAATAGATTTCAGTTTCCACTTTAGTATGCAGAAACTGCCTATGGACCCCAAGGTGGCAGTTTTCCAGTTTGGGCCACTTAAAATTCAAACTCTATCTCTACCAACAGAGAGAAACTACAGGTAGCTTGAATATACTGGTTTGCCACTGTCTAAGAGCCTCAGTAAGATCTGAATGAGAGTATCCAAATTGTTTTTTCACTTAAAAATTAATATACTTCAATGCTATAAAATTTAAGTTTGTACATTGCATTGTTGATTCAATATCATATGCTAAAGAGCAGGAAGGCAAGCATGCAGAAAAGGGGATTATTTCAGCCTCTATAGAAACAACATGCATTTCTCATTTGCCTTTGCTTGAGTCAAGATATATCCCCCACAATAAACTGCAATCCTGTAATGGCCATGAAGGGAAGAAGCTTTCCAAAGCCCAGCTCTAATAAAGGCTGATAAAATATGGATGAGATCAAATTTGGAGAACAACTCAAGCATGACTTAGGATCAATTTATTTATTTATTTATTTATTTATTTATTTATTTATTTATTTATTTATTTATTTTTGGTGGTACTGGGGTTCCTGGAAGCCCTTCTACCTCCGGCTACACTCCCAGACCTATTTTATATTTTTTAATTTGGAAACAGGGTCTCTTAAGCCAGCGAGGCTGGCTCCGAACCAGCGCAATCCTCCTGTCTCCGCCTCCCAAGCGCAGGGATTACAAGTGTGCACCACCATTGCAGTTTAAGATTTAAAACCTTTTAAAGAATTCACCAAGAGATATTGTGTGCGAATAAAAAACGTATCACTTTGAATCTAGTTACAATGTATAGCTACAATGCACCAATAAAAATATTTTTAAAAAGAAATACACTGCATTATGCCAAGTGGTTTGTGCCCAGTTGTAATTAAAACACTTCAGTTCTGAAGGAGAAAGGGCATTAATTTAAGAGGTGCTGGCATGGCAAACAATAGATGACGTCTCATCCGTTTTTATCCTATAATAAGTGTGTGTCATCACAGCCTTTCCTTTAGTTCCTCTGACTCTAATTCATGCATTGTTAAAAACTTATTAAAATGCATTGAATCAGGGCACTGTAGACAACAAAAATAGAGACAGTTTTTGACAGCAAGCCAAATAAGTTTGGCTTTTTTCTTCTACAGCACATGTAAACAAACCGTCAGACACCCATATATACGAATGGAAAATTATTCATAGATGGGGATGATGACTGAGGCTCCAAGAACAGTTACCACCACAGGGAATTAACTCACTGATGCGTGTTGTCTGTGGAGGGCTGTTCCTTCCCTTTGTGTCATGTCACATTAGCAAATATTTCATCTCATGTTGTCCAGCACTGAACACAAAACTCATATGTAAATTACCATAATTAAAAAGTAGCTCTTCCAAACCAAACCAAAAATAGTTATGCTTCTTCCCATGTTCTGCTTATTCTTCTTTCTCCATGAGAGAGAGAGAGAGAGAGAGAGAGAGAGAGAGAGAGAGAGAGAGAGAGAGAGAGAGAGAGAATAATGAATAATGAATAATGAAAAATGTCTTGGGATTTAGAGGTTAGATCTTAGAAAATGATCATTAAGTAAGCAGTGGCATCTATTAAATAAGGGGAATGGAATGCCAAAAACTCATACAGGAGTTGGTAAAACCTGAACCTCAGGAGATGAGAGTTGTACAAATGTAAATGTAACTGGGTTGCAAATGGCCAATACATGTATAATAGTCAGCTTCTGTTACTATGACAAAGTACATGAGATAATTAACTTATAAAGAGAAAATGCTTAGTTTTATTTATAGTTTTAGAGGTTTCAGTCCAAGATGGTGTTGGTGGTCATTGCTTTAGCCCTATGATAAGGCAACATATCATGGTGGGAGTGGGCAGTGGAACAAAACTATTTACATCATGAGCCACTGAACAAAGAGAACAAGGAAGAAGCTGGGGTCCCTTTGTCCCCTGCAAGTGCCTACCTCCAATCACCAAAGGGCTTCCACTGGGCCCTGTATACTAAAGGATCCCCAACTCCCAATATCAGGCCTTTAACATGTGGAATTTGGGGAATCCTTATCCAAACCATAGCAACATGATAATGGTTTTGTTTTGATTGGATGAGAGGTTATAGTTGTTAATTCATTCTCAGAGCAATTTAGAAAGTCAAAGTTTTAGAGGTTGAGACTTCCAGATGCCCCTGAATATCTATCCTCTCCATTATGGTCTTATTAGTCATCTTTTCATTGTTGTGACAATAATATCTGATAAAAATAATTTAGAGGAGGGAAGGCTTCTTTAGCTCATAATTTTAGAAGTTCAGGCCATAGTTAGAAGGCTTCAGGGCAGAAACACTGTGGCAGCAAGATGTGGCAGAGGAAAAGTTGCTCAGCTTATGACAACCAGAAAGGGAGGGGGAGACATGTCCTCAAGGCCATAGGCCCCCAGTGACCCGCCTCCTCTAGACATGCCCCATCTCTGAACCTTGCTCCTTTGGGAACCATGCATTCAACACACAAACTTCTGGGGAGAAATTCTGGATTTAAACTATGACAATGGTCATAGGATTTATAGCTGGGTCCATGTCCTTCAAGTTTATCTACATATTCCAGGCTCCTTTATCAGCCAGATATGACCCATGATTAATTTCTGGCTGTGTGGACTCATGCAGAAATGAGGTGGGTATTTTCCAGGCTGTCTATCTAAAGAGAAGAGATATGTTCTCCTCCTCCCCATCCTCCTTTCACTGATGAAATGGGAATGAAGGTGTAGATACAGGTGAGAGTAGTACCTTAGAGACCAGGACCTATAAGAGAGGTCCCTGAATCCCAGGACTAAGGTATTGCCATGAAGAGTGGAGAAAAGGCATCTCTGCTGTCATTGGAAAGAAAAAGAAAAAAGAAAAAACTGGTTCATCTGATGAAAGCCAGAAAAGAAGGAGAAACAGTAGGACATAATGAAAAAAAAATGAATCATTTAAAATAAAAAGTAAAAAAGTGACTAAATATATTGGTAGTTAAAATAAATGTGAGTGGGCCAAATTCCTCCAATAAATGTGTTAACATTTGCCAGGTAAGACAATGAGTCAGGCCTGGAGTTGTTAGGAAATTTAGGGAATTTACATGAAGAATAAGAGAACTTCAGAGGAGCAAAAACAGAATGAATTTTCTGTGAATAGAATTTTCCCAGGAAAGAAATAACATTACTTTCAAGAAATTCTAGCTGGGTGTGGTGGCGCACACTTGTAATCCCAGCATTTGGGAGGCGGAGACGGGAGGATCGCGGTGAACAGACAGCCTCAGCTACTTAGCGAGGCTCTTTGTAACTCAGTGAGACCCTATTTCAAAAATATAAAAAGACCAAAAAATAGGGCTGGGGGTGTAGCTTGAAGGTAGGATGCCCCCTGGGTTCCATCCCCAGTACCTTTAAAAAAAAAGAAAAAAAAAAGAAATTATGTGCATAAAATCCCAGGTAGCTGTTAGTAAATTGACTAAGAAAGTCAGTAAGCTTTTCAGCCAAAAAGCAAGAGACCATGGAAAGGCCAGGCATACTTCTGAGTGATGATGGTTGGGGTGTTGGTTAATTTTCAGGGAAAGGAAGGGTGGCAACTGGAGAACTAGAAGTGATGTAACAGATAATTTTGTCAAAGAACAGATGCCAAGTTCAACTGAATGAGGTCGAGTTTGAGTGCTTGGAAAACATCTGCTTGGTATAGTGTCTAGCCTACCATTTCTGTACAGTTAGTGACAACATTTCTGTACAGTTAGTGTTTAAGTATCTTTTGAGGTTCATCTGGAGAGATTCAGAAAAGGGACTACGATTCTACTAGTGGTAAAGGAAAAGCTCTCATCCTTTGAGTCACCCAAGGGCAGAAGTGTTGAGGAAGACTCCCACCTTTGGATTTCTCTGGGATTGTCCTGTTTTTGAACTCCCCCCTGAAGAAGCCTGCTGTCATTCCTGTCACTCCATCCAGTCTTGGACAGGCCTTCTCTGGAAGGATACTTGGATGGACTTTCTCCTCCTGCCAGTGCGTGTTATAGTGTCTTCCACCCCAACTTCATACACTTCATCAGAAAAGACTACACATTTCCCAGCTATCTAGAAAGCCACATAAGAGAATGCTGGCAGAAACTGAATAGCCACTGAGGCTGGCATGGAATGGGGATGGCGTGGAGGAGATGGTGCCTTGACTCCCTTGTCATAAGCCCTGGGAATTAGGAAGCTTCTTTCTACTTCCAAACTTGTGATAGAGTAGCAGTTTATTTTTGTATGTGGGGGTTGAGCCCAGGGACATTCTACCACTGAGCTACACCACAGCCCTATTTTTTATTTTATTTTGAAACAGGGTCTCATTAAGTTGTGGTGGGCCTCACTAAGTGATATTTTCTGGGATGTTACAAGCTCTATTTTGAATCACTAGTCCTAGTTTATTCAATAATAATGTCCTAAGTGTTGCCTTCATGCAAGGTATCGTGTTAGGTATAGAGAATTCCAAAATGGTTAAAATGTGTCCTTTGCCTTTGATGACTTTGCATCTAATGGAGAGAAAAAGTTCAATGATAAAATATCCTTCCTTGTCCTCTAATCGCATTCCCCTAATGGGAAACAGTATACCAACCGTTGGTCATCAAATTTAGTTCTACAACTAAATTTAGTTCTACCAACTACTACAATAATGTTATGGTTTAGCTGGGCGTGGTGGCGCACGCTTGTAATCCCTGCGCTTGGGAGGCGGAGACAGGAGGATCGCGCAGGTTCGAAGCCAGCCGCGCGCGCTGGCTTAGGAGACCCTGTTTCTAAATAAAAATATAAAAATAGGTCTGGGAGTGTAGCCCGGAGGTAGAAGGGCTTCCAGGAACCCCAGTACCACCAAAAAATAAATAAATAAATAAATAAAATAATGTTATGGTTTAGATTTGGAATATCTCCTGAAAGCTCATGTGTTGAAAGCACAGTCCCAAGGCAACAGGGCTAAGAGGTGGGTCTCTGTCCTCATCAGTGATGGCTGAATGGACGACTAAGAGGGTGTCCACTCACAGACCTAGTTAGAGGAAGGAGGTCACTGGGGGCATGGTCTGGAAGGGTTTGTCTTGTCTGTCTGTCTGTCTGTCTGTCTCTCTCTCTCTCTCCTTCCTGGTTGTCAAGAGTAGCTTTCACCCACTGTGCCTTTCCACCATGATGTTCTGCCTCACCTAGGCCCAGGGCAATGGATTTAGCTGACCATGGACTGAGACTTCTGAAAATGTGACAAGATAAACTTTTTTCTCTCTCTAAGATGTCAGGTATGTTTGTCACAGTGATGAAAAGTTGACTAACACAAACACTGTGAGAGACTCGAGAAACCACAGGTCCATTTCTGCTCCTGGAATCAGCTCCATTGAAGGTGAAGGAGAGAAGATAAGGGTCTCATGTTGTACAAGCAAAATCCATTTTGGCACTATCTTATCATGACTAAAAGGAAAAACTTGGTTTTAATTTTTAAAAAGTCAATCTTGTGTCCCCGAAAACCCATATTTCATTTGTAATTTTTAGAAACCAGTTCTTTCATTCCTGGCACTCAGCACATACCTCCTGATTAACATACCAGTGAAAGACTATAGTACGGTCAATGGAAATGGTTTGGGTTCCTTTCGGACTATTATTGGCTTCCCCCAAAGAAAACAAAAAAGAACTGCTTTATTTTTTAATTTCCAATAAAAGAAAAAAAAATTAGCCAAGAAGTTGAGGAATAAATTTTTTCATCATAGAACAACAAATTGGAAACTTTGATTTTTATTGAGACTACTACTTTCAGAGGTACTCTACCCAGAATGAATGTGGTTGATACACAAAAGAACTAAATGAAGATCTTTGAGTTATGGTCACCTCTTTGCTGACAAGTGCCAAATACTGCCATTGAAGAATTGTATGTTGCTCACTAAAATGTTTAATAGTAACAAATATATTAATTCAATGTCAAAATTAATAAATATCATTGGTGGCTTCATTATATTTTATTTTAAGGTTATAACTTCAGATTTATCCAAGGCTAATATAAGAAACAGCTGTGTAGAGAACAGTTTTTATCATTTCCTAAATAACTGTGGGGAAAAGTTCATTCTGTTTCCTATTTTATAATGGTCCTTTTTGAGTATAAAAAAAATGTCTCTTTCTGAAACAACTGGTGTCTTTCAAAGGAAAGACACCAAGTGATTATTATATAATGAATTATAATAATTTTTGACTGGCTTCAGCAAACTTGGAGTTTAAATAATCTTTAATCATAGTAATGCTGTTAATCTAGGTTTGGGGCATCTTTCTCTCTGTGTTTTCTATACAAATACTCTAAGGGTAGATTTTTAAAAATATGAGCACCTGATTTTTTATTTTCTTAGCATCAGGTAGAGTATAAAATATAAATTTGATCTGGGTATCATAGATCATGCCTGTAATCCCAGTACTTGGGAAGCTGAGACAGGAAGATCACAGGTTTGAGGCCAGCCTCAGCAAATAGATCCTCAGCAACTTAGCAAGGATCCCATTTCAAAATACAAAATAAAAAGGGCTGAGGGTGTAGTTCAGAGGTACAATGCCCCTGGGTTCAATCCTCAGTGCCAATATATATTTGATTATAAATCATTACACCTCCCAGAAGCATACTTGCAATTTCCCTGAATCATAAGTAAGCAAATGACTTAACCCCAAACAGTTATAATGATAATCCAGGTCATAATGATAATCTAGGTCATGGCATGACCTCGGTAAGGGGGTAGGTAGTTGGGGCTGGGGGTCTTCTGGTGTCTTTCACCTGACACTTTCAGGAAGCCGCTTTTGTAGGCCTGCCATTGAACCTGGCCCAGGGAGATACCGCCTGTGTTGACAGTATTAGGAAGAGAATTTGGTGAATTTCTTATGGGAATTGGAATAGTTGTCTTCGAAGAGCTATTCAAGAAAATGTGAGAAGCATGTCAATTTGTAATCTAGTTTAGCTTGGAAGGTTATAAAGGAAGACCTTATGAAGGGAGGGGACAAAGAACTTATCAACAAATGCTCTTGATATAAATATTCAAACCTAGTTTTCATTGGTCTAAATGCTATTTTTGTGTCTAAAATGATGCCTTGTGGGGGAAAAAAATCAAGGCAACTAGGACATGCCTGTGCACACCTGGGATTTTATAATAGTTCTAGTTCTAAGTAAAGGTTGTTTCTTTTGTTCATCCATCCCCCCCCCAACCTAATTCTCATCTAGTTCTCTCTTAACTTAGAAAAGCTTCATTTAAAAAGAACCATCACTGTGAATCTCCTTTACATGATGCAAAATGGCCTCTTTTAGAATTTAATTCTGCGCAGCTGGACAAGCAGGGGTGGGGGCGATACAGGTTGCCACAGAAACTGCTGCTGGTGCTGGGATTCTTTATGCTTTGCTCCTAAAAATAAGAAGTGAAATGTACTGAGGGTGTGATTAGCGCAGCACAGAAGGGAATTTCTAAAAGGAGAGCCAAGCCTCCCGCCCCCACAGGAACGGGGGTGTTCTTCATAGCTGGAGGACAGGACATGAATCCGGGAGCAGATGCTCCACATGGTTCCTCCCTCAAAAGGTGCAGGGAAAGACAAATGGGAAAAGTGGCTTTTGAAGAAGAAAACAGTCTCCCATCTAGCATATCCATTTAAATTGCAAGGTTGAGATGTCCTGAAGTTACCCAGGAAGTGAATAGAGCTGTTCTCTCCAACCTACAAAGAAGCCATAGACATTTAGCCAGGAGGCTGGATCTGATCACTGAAGTCCAGTGTCCTGCCCATTGCAGGATGATCTCACCTACCACCTTTGCCAGATCATCCCATGGTCAGCTTGGACATAAATGGTCATCTTCACTTCCCTCCGAAAACAACTGGAATTCTCTCTATAAGATATTGCCGAAATCTGGCTTTTTGTAACTTTCACTTCTTCACCCTTGCTTATCTTCTGGAGAAAAAAAAAGTCACTTTTTTCCATTTAACTTAGTAATAATTCTTCAATTAATACCAAAAGGGAGCAATTAGCCCAGGGTGTCCACTCACAGCACAAGGAACCTGACCAAGGTGATAAGTCAGTCTCACAGATCTGTGACTTCAGGGCCAAGTGAAAACTTCAATGCCATCATTAAAACTTTATCAACTTCAGCGTTACATGCAGAAAATGCTTATGTTTCCCTAACAGTACCACGTGTGTGACTCAACATCTGCTCTGTTTTAGGGACCGAAATAATGCACACATTATTTCATTTTTAATCTAGTTACACGAGGCAAGTATGTTTACTATCCCTGTTTTAATAAAGGAAATTCAGTTTTGTGAATGGCAGAAGCTTCGTGAGCATGCCCACAAAGTAGAGTGGCAAGGGCGTAGACTTCAGAGTCAGAGGGAGTGGGACTTGGATACCAGTCCCTATGCTTGCTAAATCTGTGATCTTTGATAAGTTATATAACACCTTTGAAATTCAAGTTTCTTATCTCAAAAACTGGGACAATAAAAATGTCATGAGTTATTAGAAGCAAAGAAAATTATATGCTCATATGTATCCAAGTGGGTGCTCAATACACCCTAGTTTCCTTCTTTACTTCCCCTGTAATCCTAGAGTTCCTCGCTACTGCTATATAACAGAGCAGGAAAGCAAAAGTCACCAAATATCCAAATATAATCGAGCCTAGAAAAGCTACCTATATAGGTATTAGAGAGTCAATCTGAGCAGATAAACCATCAAATGAATGAATCCCTTTGCTGGCAGGATATAGTGAAATGATATGAGCTACTAGTATGAAAGACCTTACATCACCAAAGAGCTCACATGGGGTTTGCATTGGCCATTTAAATGGAAAAGTATTAGCTGGTCCCTGTGCTCAAAGCTCCTTGGTCCTTCGCCCTCACTTTCTCCCTGGGTGGACCCAGGGTGACCTTTTCAGTGTGGCCTAGACTCCATTTCTTATGGTGACCTCCACAGGTCCCAGCTCTGGATAAACAATGCCACCCACTTCATTTGAACCTAAAATGATAAGGGGAGCCTGGGGTGGAGGGACACTCCTTCACCTTTAAGGAAGCCTAACATATATAAGTTCTTGTGGTGATAAGATTACTTTGGCCTTACAATTTTTATGAAAATTGTATAAAAGTGTATATATATATATATATATATATATATATATATATATATATTTCAAAGAAACATGTATTTTGAAACTCATGTATAGTTTTGTGGTAGATAGGCCTGGGTTCAAATCCAAATTCTTTTCTTTTTCTTTTTTTTAAATTTATTTTTATTGGTGCATTGTAATCATACATCATATTGGAATATAAGACTTGAGAGGATATACAAGCACACATCATCCAATTAGCCCTCCTCCAGCCCCCATACCATTCCCTCCCCCTCCCTCGATCCCATGCTTGTTTGGTGATTAACTTTGATACATATGTTTATGTACCTCCTGCTTTTTAAAGAGGCTCCATCCTCCCCTATTCCATACCCTCTGATTGGTCACCTTAATTGCTTCACTATAGGGCCCTTTCTATAGCTCGACCACTTCCTGTTGCCTGTTTCCTCCTAGTTATTGCTGATTAGGGGAAGCATCTGGTTTTAATTTTCTGCAATATTTCTCTGTGCATGCCGCATTGCAAATACCGATCCTACTCTTGACGGCCCCAGTTGTGGCCTGGCTACCCAGTGGACTGATCAGATCTCGCTGGCTCAAGCAGCAGCCTTGCCTCATGGGAGGCCCCGGTTCTGGCCTCGCTGGCCCCGACACTGGCCTAACCCCTCAGGTGGCTCCGATCCCGGCCTTGGAGGCCCCAGCACTGGCCTTGCCTCACGGCAGGCTCTGATGTTAGCCGATGGCCCCAGCATCGGCCTAACCCCTCGGCAGGCTCCGATCCAGGCCTTGGAGGCCTCAGTAGTGGCCTTGCCTCACGGAAGGCTCCGATGCCGGCCAGTGGCCCCGGCACCAGCCTAACCCCTCAGTAGGCTCTGATCCCGGCCTCAGAGGCCCCAGCATCGGCCTTCCTCGTGGCATGCTCCAATCCCGGCCTCGCTGGCCCCGGCACCGGCCTAACCCCTTGGCAGGCTCCGATCCCGGCCTCGGAGGCCTCAATAACGGCCTTGCCTCACAGAAGCTCCGATGCCGGCCATTGGCCACAGCACCGGCCTAACCCCTCGGCAAGCTCCAATTCCGGCCTCGGAGGCCCCAGCACTGGCCTTGCCTCACGGCAGGCTTCGATCCGGGCCACGCTGGCCCCGGAACCGGCCTGACCCCTCGGCAGGCTCCGATCCCGGCCTCAGAGGCCTCAATAGCAGCTTTGCCTCACGGAAGGCTCCGATGCTGGCCAGTGGCCCCGGCACCTGCCTAACCCCTCAGCAGGCTCTGATCCCAGCCTCGGAGGCCCCAGCACCAGCCTTGCCTCGCGGCAGGCTCTGATCCTGGCCTTGCTGGCCCCAGCACCGGCCTAAACCCTCGGCAGGCTCCGATCCCGGCCTCGGAGGCCTCAATAACGGCCTTGCCTCACGGAAGGATCCGATGCCGGCCATTGGCCCCAGCACTGGTTGAACCCCTTGGCAGGCTCCAATCCTGGCCTTGGAGGCCCCAGCACCATCCTTGCCTCACGGCAGGCTCCGATCCCGGCCATGCTGGCCCTGGCACCAGCCTGACCCCTCGGCAGGCTCTGATCCCAGCCTCGGAGGTCCCAGCACCGGCCTTGCCTCACGGCAGGCTCCGATCCCAGCTTCGTTGGCCCCGGCACCGGCCTAACCCCTCGGCAGGCTCTGATCCCGGCCTCGGAGGCCTCAATAACGGCCTTGCCTCACAGAAAGCTCCGATGCCGGCCATTGGCCCCGGCACTGGCCTAACCCCTCGGCAGGCTCTGATCCCGGCCTCGGAGGCCCCTGCACCAGCCTTGCCTCACGGCAGGCTCCAATCCCAGCTTTGCTGTGTCCGTCGCCGGCCTCACCTCTCGGCAGGCTCTAATCCGAGCACCCTCTTCGCCCAACTATTTGTCCCACGTTCTTGAGGGTGCGTGGTGGTGGTAGCATTCTGCCTCTGGGGTCATTACTTCAAAAGTTCCAGGTGTAATATATCAGATCTCTGTCTCCCCTGAGTACTGGCCACTGCCATTGCCACTGCCTCGACCATTTCAAATCTTTCCCAAGCTCTCTTTTCACTCTGAATGTTGTCCAATCTTCCTAAGCATGCGCGATGGTAGCATTCAACCTTTGGTGTAATTTCTCCAAAAATAAATAAATAAATAAATAAATAAATAAATAAATAAATAAGGTTGGTAGGCTCCGATTTCTGCTTCTCCTGAATACAATTCTCCACCGCCAACGTGGAGACCGTTTTCAACACTGCCTTTCTCCTTGGTCTCCGCTAAAGTCTCTCTCCTTACAGGTGATGTCCAAGATTCTTAACAATGTAGAGAAGAAGCAGTCCTCCTTAGCGGGGAATTTTTCCAATAATTCCAGTTCATTTGGATAAGTTTTGTCTGCATCTCCAGTATCCTGGCATCCGCCACCTCCTTGACCCCTCTCCGATATTTTCCTTTTTTCTTTTTCTTTTCCTTTTTTACAGGGTCCTTCCGGGTGGAGAGGGGGGTCGCCTAGGGGGCGCCCCGCCAGCGCCTGCCCACCCACCCAGGGTTGGCCGGGCTGGACCACGGGGTCCTTCCAGGTGGAGAGGGCGGTCACCTAGGAGCGCCACCCCAGCGCCTGTCCACCTGCCCAGGGTCGGGGGCCCGGGGTCCTTCCAGGTGGAGAGGGGGGTCGCCTAGGGGCGCCCCACCAGTGCCTACCCACCCGCCCAGGGTTGGGGGCTCAGGGGCCCCGGACCATGGGGTCCTTCTGGGTGTAGAGGGGGGTCGCCTAGGGGTGCCCCACCAGCGCCTGCCCA
This sequence comes from Muscardinus avellanarius, assembly GCF_963383645.1. NCBI lineage: Eukaryota > Metazoa > Chordata > Mammalia > Rodentia > Gliridae > Muscardinus > Muscardinus avellanarius. The sequence goes on from NC_137798.1 coordinate 56,559,363, forward strand.
CCCTCCCAGGGTTGGGCCCAGGTCCAAATCCAAATTCTAACACTTAGAGTATGGCCATGAGTTCACTCTTAATCTATTTAGACTTCAGTGTTTTTATATGAAAAGAAAAAATATGACATCTGTCATATTATCCAAAACATATTTAGTGCTTGCTTTAAGCAATATTATAGTTCTGAGCAATAGTTATAACAGTATAATAGTTCTAAGCCATATATTCAATATGTGTATTTAATCTATTTAATAACTATAATATTTAGAACAAAAACCAGTGTTGCTGTGACTAAGAGCCTAGGTGATGCAAACATCTAAAACATGAAGTCAGCTGGGCATGGTGGTGCATGCCTGTAATTCCAGTAATTGGGAAACTGAGACAGGAGGATCACAGGTTCACTTAGCAAGCAACATACTGAGACCCTGTTTAAAAAAAAAAAAAACAAATAAAAAAGGGCTTGGGGTGTAACTTGGAGGTAGGATGTCAATTTTTAGACACACACACACACACACACACACACACACACACGATGCTGTGAATCCAGCTCAGAGGTAGAATGCTCCTGAGTTCAGTCCCCAGTCCCCCCCACCACACACACACAGGAAGAATAAAGACATTGATTGCTCCCTTAAACAATCCAGTAATGGCAGGTGGATTGTTTGTTGGCAGAGTCATCCATTAACCCAGGTCAGCAGGATGACTCTGCCAACCCCAATACTCAGCTTGACTATCGCCACTCATCACCTGTAACCAGCATTTTCAAACAGCTGGAAGGAAAAAGAAGCAAGGGTATGCATCCAGGATAAGGAATTTTTTTTTTTAATCAAGTAGAGTTCTGGTTGTACATGTTGCTTTGCTCTCATTCCATTCATTAACAGTTAGGCTGCATTTAGTTATTTCTATGAGAATTTGAAATACATAATTTCTAGTTGAGCAGCCATGTGCCCAGAAAGGAGAGAGGGGATGTGGGGAGGCAATCAGGACCCTCTACCACAAAACCTTGTACAACAGTCATCTTGTTATCCCTACTTTTACAGATAAAGAAATTGAGATGCAGAGAGGTTAAATAACTTGCCCAAGGAATAACAGCTCACAGTTTTAAGCTGGCCAGGATTTGAACCTCAGGCAGATTGTCTCCGAAAGGTTTACTCTTTTGCCATCTCAGAGCTTACTGTATATTGTGGCTTTTCATCTTTCTTTCCCTCCACTATCCTGTAATTTCTTGGAAGAAACAATTCAATTCACCGTTAGACTTCTTAACATTGTATTTTGCATGTAAAGTATGCGCCAGTCAGTTTTTTAGGCACAAGTGATAAAATTCCACTCTCGTTTAAGCAGAAAAAAATAAAATGATATTGGCAGCACAATAATGTTCCAGAGGACCAGAGAATCAGCTTTGAAGGTTACATAGCCCAGAGCAAGGTGCAAATCCTACCAGAGGCTAGCCCCTGTGGGGTCACCAGATGGAGTCTACAGGCAGCTAGCTCACTGTTGCGCCGGAAGCCTCTGGAAGCTCTAGTCTCTGCAGTTGCTTTTCCCAGCACGAATCTGTGGCACCAGCCTTGGTGAGTCACCAGGTTTGATCTGAGGGGCTGCATGAATGTGTTCTGGGGTGGCTTTTGTCATTCCCTGGCGCCTTATCGCATGGGAGGTAGGAATGAGTGTCTGGCTTCTGTCACCAAAGGCCAGGACTTAGAAGATGGAGAATTTCCCAGCATAGATAAAGTATTCCAAGGTCAAGGAAGCCAAAGTATATTAACTATCTATCCTCAAGAGCTTGACTAAAGTGCCTTTTTCCTCCTAATATTCTGAAACCCTTTCTTCTTGCCCACCTCTTGCATATTCTACTTAGAAGAGTGCCTGGTATACAGAGATGATTTTCCTGTAGCAATTTCAGAAGAAATTTTTAGAATCCAAAGAACTTCCAATTCTAGAGCAGCTTTTAGATAGTGATTTACAGGGCATAGGCACGGATAACCTAGCCCAGTTAGCTGCTGTACTGAGTGATTAGCAACTTCATTTATGCCAGTGCCCTTAAGTGGACCTTTGGCTCTTCTTTTTCTGCTTCACCTCACTTTTTTTTTTCAGACTAGTAGTTTGTTTTTCTTCTTGTCATTTTCCCTTTAAGCATCTAGTGATAGCTATATTCTATGAGTAAATTTTCACTTGTTAGTTGATATTTCCCTTATTCACATATGCACCTAGAAGCGAAAATATAAGTAAGTGAAAGTACACTGAAGTGGGAATTAGATATTAAATATATAAAAGTTATTTGAAGTTGAGCACAGTGGCAAACATCTGTAATCCCAATATGTGGGAGTCCTGCCTGGGCAAATAAGTGAGACTCTATCTCAAAATAAAAAAAATCAAAAGGACTGAGGGTGAAGCTTGGTGGTAGAGCATCCCTAGATTCAATCCCCAGTAACCACTAATAAAAAATATTTTTGTAAAACATAAATTATGTAATGGAAATTATTATTATTATTATTATTATTATTATTATTATTATTATTATTTTGCAGTACTGGGAATGGAACTCAGGAGCATTCTACCTCTGAGTTACACTCCCAGCCCTATTTTTTATTCTTTATTTTGAAACAGGGCCTCACTGAGTTGCAAAGGGCCTCACTAAGTAGCTGAGGCTATGATCCATGATCCTTCTGTCTCAGCCTCCTGAATCATGAACCATGAACCATGATCCTTCTGTCCGTGAATCATGATCCTTCTGTCTCAGCCTCCTGAATGCTGGGTTTACAAGAATGAGCCACCACACCTGGCTGCAATTATTATTATAATGATTACGCACATAGAATATTATCAAAGTATAATAAAGTGAGATTTATTAACTGAGTTTATTGTACCGATCTACCATAATGGTCAGAAATTTGGAGATAGAGTGAACTTCTGGAAATTGGATGGCTTTAGTTTAAGTTCCCCAGTGGCAGACAAGATGCAGATGCAGGCAGTTTATTTGGGAGGTGAAAGGTAGTTTACTTGGGACAGACAAGAGAGTGAGGAAGTGAGACTAAGAAAGGAGGCAGCCTGTACAGGACGTGTTATGGGAGCTCCTCCCCCCGTAGGATCTCTAGGGCTGCAGCCTGAGGGAGAGGGAGTGCTGGAAGACTGCTCCCAGAGAATGCTGGTTCCCAGGCCCGGGCATGGCAGAGTGGGATCTAGCAGCAGTGCTAGCCCTCAGGTGAAGAGATGGAGATGCTGGCAGTGGGGAATCAGCTACAGCAACTTCTGAGGTGTGATTGTTTGCTACCTCTTGGCCTGTTACCAGGACTTCTTAGGTGATCCTGACAAACCTCCTAACATGACTTTTACCTAACATGTTGACCTAGTAGTTAATATCTTTATCTGTTAAGGGAAATATTTGGATTAGACATTTTCTATAGTTTCTGTGATAGTTTTCTCTTTCCTCACTTGCTGAGACTCCCTGGCCAATGTTCCATGCTTACTTGTTATTATAATGTGATTGCAGTGCTTAATTTTTCTATGTTGGAAAACTCAGTTTTATGATATTATCTGTAATATGTGGTATCAAAATATCTGATTTCTTGCTAGGATCTTTAGGGTGTTATTATGACTCTCTTCTAGCACATATTATTGCAATGGTTTCTGGCTACAAATAAGGATAAAATATTTGTTCTGTGTTTGCTGAGACTCGTTTTGAAGAAGGTGCAATCAGGGAAGGTACAGAAGCATTTTTCATGATGAGAACTCCTGCTGGGCCTGTGCTGGGCCTGGAATGTAGATGTAAGTGCTTGTCCAGTTACTCCTTATCTGGGGATGGGGTGTTAAGTCTCCTGGATTTTTCTTTTCATCAGATAAGCATCTGATGAGGAGTTTCAAGGTAGTAGATGTCTTTGCTTTGGAACCATGGTCACGTGGCTTCCTTTTGGTGAGCTTTGACTCTACTCTGCTGGTGAACTGGTAAAAATAGCCATGTCCTTTCCTATATGGCTCTGTCTTCCGTATCCTATATTCAATTTTCTTCTTTTCCCTCTTGTCTTCCTTTATTGGTCTCTCTCCTCCCCTCTTTCTTGTATCTTCTATCTTTTTGGTTCGTTCCTCTAGTCTCTCTCTCTGTTTGTCCTAGGGTTGGGATACCACCCTCGTCTCTTTCTCTCATTTTTACAGCCTTGATAACATCTGGTGCAATTCCCACCTCGGTACAGTTGTTTTTTTCTAGGTTACATTCTCGGATGGGTAAAGTGATTAGGATTGTTCCATGGCTTTAGGAAAACAAGTAGATGAGACCTTTTTTTTCGGCTTATCTTCTTGCTAGGTTTGTCAGATATAGCAGATAAAGATTCAAGACACATTGTCAAGTGTGAACTTCAGCCAAACAACAGGGTTTTTTGTTTTGTTTTGTTTTACTGTAAGTATGTTTCATGTACAATGTGGGACATACTTATGCACAAAAAAATTATTTACTGCTTAGCTAAATTCAAATTTAACTGGATGGCCTGTGTTTTATCTGGCACCCTCCCCACACACTCTTAGCCCTCTTTATTATTTGCTCTTGTAAAAATCTGGCTTACTGGCAATAACTGCAGTTTCAGCTTCCATGTCCAGTTCTTAAAGCCAAGGAGATATCAGCATAATCTCATCCTTTACAGTAAAAACACAAGGATTACAGGAAGAATACTTCACTAAAGACAGCTTTCTCCTGCTTTTCTCTTTTGAAACTGAATTGTTTTCAAGATTTCCTGGAATCATTAAAATAAAGAGTGTAATCACTGGTGTTAAGTTATAGGATGGAAATTAACAAGCTATTACTAAAGTCAGTTCTCATCCATCACATACGGTCTTTGTGATTATCTTCTGTGTTATTTTTCAACCTGAATAGTCTGATTTGTATTCAATGCATTGCAAATAGTGCTTGTTACAATAAGGAGAATTTAATATGTCTCACATACTGACACATACATCCCTCATTGAGCTTAATTTAACAGTGTAATTAAAAGTACTGGCATTTTTAATTCTGTCTTGCCAATCATGCTTTCCTCTTGCTCTTTTTTCCCTCTCCTAGATAATTCTAGAGAGAACTATAAACTAAAGAAAAAAATAGAAAAAAGGTAAAACTATCTTATTCCCTGTGCCAATGTGCCCATTTTGCACTTGAAGAAGATGACTTGGACCGTGTGGTTCACACTCAGGGACTGTGTGAAGACCCTGCCTCCCTCTGAGTGGTGACAAAAGCTGAGTAGGGTGAGGGCGACCTGCATGCAGGAGAGCAGACCTGGCAGGAGGTATCTGAACCTTTGTAGAATGAAGGAGGCATACATTTAAAAGCAGCAGTGAGGATGGGTTTTGGGAGTCCAGGTGGGAAGGTACCCACAGGGACCAGGGGACAACAGCAGCAATATGAGATAGTTTACATACAGGGGAATTGACCAAATAGATAAATTTATTAAGAGTAATGGAAACCAGCTTTCTTGATGTTGGAGAAGGGGGTCACAAATATTGAATGGGAGGAAATACAGAAGGGAGAATTGGACCTTGACATGGACTTGTGAATTCAATAAATATACAAATACACATGAAAATGTGTGTGTGTGTGTGTGTGTGTGTGTGTGTGTGTGTGTAGTAGCAGTTTCTGGTACTCCACCACATCCCCTATATCAGGCTCATGCACACATTGTCCATCTTCAGTTTCATGGCTAGGATGCTTGGGAGTTGCATTCTCCCCTCAAGGGCAGACAATGATAGTCTGCTTCAAGCAGGACAAGTCTGCACTGCGACTTATATTAGAGTTCCCTGTCTCACACATGGATGCCCCAGTGTAATGGGCCAGGTCTAGACTTGACTTGAGACCACATCCATGTGCAGCCCCTTCCAACTTCCTTGTTCTGCTTCTCTCCTTCCTTAGAGGATTTTTCCTGAAAAAAGACTCGCTAATAAAATACTATCCCCTGATTTCTATTACAGGCTCTGCTTCCTAACCTGAGACTATGCCACTGTTGTCACTCTGAGAGATAGAAACAATTTTCAAGTTTACTATATTGATTGGGAGACTAATTCAACAGCAGGTAGATTCCACAAGAGAAGAGAATACCATAGTATATTTAATGAAAATAAAATAATATCCCCCAATAAAAATACTGATTAAGACTAAAAACTGGAGAAAAAAGATCTGGGCATGGGTTGATTTTCTAAGCCAAGATATTAATAATGACCTTGCTATGGTTAAAAACAGAGATATCCTGAAGAAAGTTAATGTCTGAATGTCTGAACAAGCAACAACCAGTCTTTCATTATTTAAATTGATCAGACTGTGTGTGTGTGTGTGTGTGTGTGTGTGTGTGTGTGTGATACTGGGAATTAAACCCAGGGGCATTCTTCTACCTCTGAGCTACACCCCCAGTCCTATTTTTTTTTTATTTAGAAACAGGGTCTCACTAAGTTGCTGAGAGCCTTGTTAGGTTGTTGAGGCTGGTCTTGAACCTGCAACCCTCCGGTCTTAGCTTTCCAAGTACTGGGATTACAGGTGTGTGCTACTATGCCCAGTTGGTCAGACTTAAATAAGACAGAACATCCTATTTGATAAAAGAGAGTATGGGACACTAGAGATGATGTATGATGCTGCAACAAAACTGACTAGACTGCAAGTAGTAGGTTGTGTGGGAAAGAGTTTTTGGAGGAAGAACCATGTTATTACTGACATTGTTTAGAATTGCTGGTAAAGGATGGTAACAAAAGTAGACTGAATTTTTAGTCAGTTAAGTGTTTTAAAATTATCTGCTGACAATATAACTTCCTGTTGCCTGGGATTAGGGGGATGGCTCCCACCTCCTGCTCTTGGTATGGCAATGTGACAAGAATGTTTAGAACATCTCTGTGTAAAACCTGCCTATGGGCTGGGACTGGTTTATGACAAGCAATTGAGGGTATGCTCTTAGATTTTTTTCTTACAACTTTTTTTTTTTTTTTTTTGCAGTACTGGGGATGGAACCCAGGGGCATTCTACCTCCAAGCAACACCTCCAGCCCTATCTTTTATTCTTTATTTTGAAACAAGGTCTTACTGAGTTGCAAAGGGCCTCACTAAGTAGCTGAGGCTGTTCGTAAACTGTGATCCTCCTGTCTCAGCCTCCTAAATGCTGGGATTATAAGTGTGGACCACCACACCCAGCTCAACAATTTAATTTTGCTGACACCCAGTATAATTTTCTAGCAGTTAAGTTTCATTTCATTTCACAAAAACAATTGGCATGTGGCAGTAAAGGAATGTTAAAAAGTCGTCATTTGTCACAGATACTCTGAGAAACACTAGTTTACAAGTGTCCTGTTAAATTGTAGGATCCTCTGAAGTGTTTTGACTAAGCAAGATGGTGACTCCTCATGATCTGTGAATCTAAAATCACACCAAATGGCTGGGCTTGAGCCAGAATGGACTAGATGCCACCAAAGCTGATTATATGAGAATACAGCATATTACATTAGGACAATTATAAAGAGCAGAGTCTGTCTTTGGACAAACTTGTGGTTCTTCTTATACAAAGCTGATTAGTACCAAGGAGATTAAGATGTGACTGTTGAGAGGACTGGTTTCACCTACTTACCTAAAGACAAAAGACTAGAAGCAGAGTGCTATGGAAACAGTGTTCATCTTGAATTCTTTCACAGGGAAGGATATTAAGAAACTGGAAGAAGGGCAGAACAAAATTAGTAATATTTGGTTGACTTTGCAGAAAAAGAGCAGAGGAGATTCAGTGCTCAATTCCAGAGCAGCGGTAGCGGGGCTGACTATGCTACTTAATAGGAGACACTGCTGACTGAAAAATTAGAGGAAGAATGACAGCGTCAACCTTGCAGTGTCAGGAATTTCTTTTTACTCCCATTTCAGCTCAGATTATTTCTTGGTTCCTATGTCATTTGAAAAAATTTTTAAAAACAGTTCGGCATTTCTTTTTCAAAAAAATGCCACAGGTCATGGTCCAGGTGACAACTTAGTTCTACAATCTCAACATTTTCTGTGATAGAACACTGAATAGAAAAAAATGAATACTTATCTCACAGGGGATTTTTAAATCTGTGACTTTTATCATTTCTACTATAGATATTACAGAGTATAATTATTAGCTTCACTTTGCTACATGTTCACTCACTTCTTACTTTCTTGATGAATTACAAAATGATCCCTTGGCAAATGAACGGACTAGATGAGTAGAAATTAGAGTGAAATAAATATGTTTGAGGAATGCCAGATATTCTTGCCTATGAGGAAAAAGTGATTTTTTTTCTCTCTCGTAAAATTTGTTATTTTTGAAAAATAGCCTGACAAATCCATTGTTGCATTCATTCCAGGAGTCAACTGGACTAAAAATACATGCACTTCAGCATCAACATGTGTTACGTTTAGAATGTCTCTTATGAACACAGGTTTTGTTTTTTTTTTTACTGGCTTTTGAGAATGAAAAACAGCAGGCATTTCTTAAATAATCACAGCCTTTATAAAACATATATACTTGGTTCTGGGAATTAAGCCCAGGGCCTTACACATGCTTAGTACACACTCTAACATTGAGTTGCACTGCTATCTCCTACAGAAAAAAAATTTCTGGTCCAATAAGTCATCATCCACTCTAGAGTTATACTTTTGTCATACAGCAAATAGACTATCATATTTTTAATAAGAGTAAAAATACTTTTATATTAAATAAGTATCTCAAGGCCTGTTAGCACCCATCCAGCGTATAATCAATCTTGCCTCTACAAAATTCATCATAGGTCTAGCTTGAATTTTTCCTGTAATTATTTGACTTCTTTCTATAGCTTTTCAGGGTATAACTTCTTTCAAAATTTACTTTGATAAAACATGATTGTAGGACAATATATGGGAACCATATTTATAATTCTTTGATAATTTTCTGATTGAGCTAGAAACTTGCTGGACGTTTTTCTTTTTTCTTTTCTTTTTTTTTTAACCAATCCGTATCCCACAGGAGACAAAAAAGAATTCTTCTGAGGGAATCAATTCAGAACCTCCAAGAAGAAACAAAGACGATAGAGGGGCTGATTCTCCTGAGATTTTGGTCCCTATGGGAGGCTTTAAATTTTCAAGGCTTCCTATCTGTGATCCAGAACTTTCCTGTGGCTAATAATTTTTATCTGCTTTTCTTGTATTATTTCCAGAGGGAACATTACACTTAACAATAAATACCACATTATATCAGAAGAAAGACCAAGTAAAAATGCCAAGTGGGTGAACATAGAATTTACTAACCCAAATGTTAATTATACCAGGTGAGGTGAAGAGTGGGTGAGTTTAATAGAGCTTTGCAAATCTTACTTTCAAATGGCTGGTAGATCTCCATAGCTCCTATCAACGAATGCAGGGTAGGTATTATTTTCATTGATCATAGCTTAAGGAATTTTAAGAAAAAGTTTTTAAAGTGTGCAGCATAATTTCTCAAATATAAAATATAGAATCCCTTGTCTTTCTATTTTTGTGTATATAGCCTTAGTAAGATATTTCAATTTAGTGGTAATTATTGCTGTAATAATCTTTTACATGATTTTCCTTCCTCAAGACAATGAATTCTTTATTTTTATTTTTTTTATTTTTATTGGTGCAATGTATTCATACATCATAATGGTATAAAGAAAATATTTTTGTAGACATACATGCAAACATCGCCCAGTTAGCCCCTACCCGATCCCCACCCTGTTCTGATATGGAATATGGACTCTAGATACCCAAAACAATCTCAAAGAAGAACAAAGCTAGAAAATGTATATTTTCTGATTTCAAACCATATAAAGCTACAATAATTGAAACAGTGTAGTACTGTTCTAAAGGCAGATATATAAACATTGGAGTTAAATAAAAGCCTAGAGATAAATTCTTCCCTATATTGTCAAGTTATTTTTGACAAGGTTTCCACGAACATTTGGTGGAGGAAATAATAATCTTTTAACTAAATATTGTTGAAAAATAATAATTACATGGAAAAGAATAAAATTGGACCCTTACCTAACATATTTACAAATATTAACTCAAAAAATAAATAAATAAATAAATAAATAAATAAATAAAATAAAATGTATTTCTAGAGATAAAATATGAAAATATTTCACTAAAGAAGTGATCTTTATAAAAATTTCAAACAGAAGTGCCAATGAAAAATTTATGATCTATAAATTTCTTTTGTTATTTAAGAAAAATTAATGATTAAGCCAGTTCATGCATTTACCACACTTGGAGTCCAGTGCTTTCTATAATGAGGAAGATTCATTTTTCTTGTTAGGAAAATTTAGTGTATACTGTGTTTTTTAAACAGGAAATTCTAGAGTATGGGGCATAGTAATCCTATTGGCAGTAAGCTGCTAGGTAGCAGGGTGTATTCTTTTGGTTTTAGTAATACTTGAACTTGGCATATAGGTGGGGAAAATGGAAACTCTTAAAGCCATGGTGGGAGCAATGGGCACCTCTGCATGGGCTGAATGACCCAGATCCAGAGCCTACTTGTGGTGCAGAGGAGCAGGCGGTCAAGGGGGTTGCTAAACTCTGGAGGAAAGTAGCCTGGTTCCCATCGCCCATGGGGGCTGGTTCCTTCCTACTCTTTACCACTCTGAATATGTTAACAGAAGCTTCACCAGTGGTCACAGGGCTTAGGAGTGGAGGCAGGGAAGAGGTTGCTGCAAGAGTTGATGAGGGAAGCCAGGAAAGGAGTCATCTCCACACCACCCAGGGAGTATGCCGCCAGGACCCTTGCTTTTGATAGGAAAGAAACAAGTGTGTTTCCTACCCTTACACTCATCTCTCAACCTGTGTCATTTCTGATGCCAAATGTGTGTGGTTTTCCCCACACACCCAGCAGTTCTCCAGCAGACACTGCATGGTCCTCCTATACTTCAATTCTGACACCATCTACGTGGAGTTAGGGTCAAATCCCACAGGGTCAGGGCTTGGTCCCACAAGACTGCTGCCGCTTTCGATGGCAATCATAAGTCCAGGTCTCCAGACTTCTGGCCAGCCATCTATAAATTAGGGGTCCCCAAGACCCCTTCTTGAGCTCGATTACTCTGCGAGGGTGACTCATAGAA